>NW_026991725.1:57891872-57914372 GCF_029215605.1 Mirounga angustirostris
TCTCTGCCAGACCCAGGCGGTGGTGGCCGACCGCAGACTCTCTTGCCCTCAAGAAATGATTCCCGCTCTCATGTGGGTGATCTTTTATCTCCACAGAGGTGATTAGTTTGGGGAACAAATAAAAGCACTCAGAATAAAAACCATGCCCAGTATCATGCACGCCCTCCTCCCCCTCCCCCCCTCCCCCTCCCCCTCCCCCCTCCCCCTTCCCCTTCCCCCCCTCCCCCCTTCCCCTCCCCCCTTGGCCCCCTTCCCCCTTCCCCCTTCCCCCTTCCCCTCCCCCCTTCCCCCTTCCCCTCCTCCCTTCCCCTCCTCCCTTCCCCTCCCCCCTTCCCCTCCTCCCTTCCCCTCCCCCCTTCCCCTCCTCCCTTCCCCTCCCCCCTTGGCCCCCTTCCCCTCCCCCTTCCCCCTTCTCCCTTCCCCTCCCCCCTTGGCCCCCTTCCCCTCCCCCTTCCCCCTTCCCCCTTCCCCCTTCCCCCTTCTCCCTTCCCCTCCCCCCTTGGCCCCCTTCCCCTCCTCCCTTCCCCTCCTCCCTTCCCCTCCCCTCGTGGCCCCCTTCCCCTCCCCCCCCTTTGATGTCTACATGAACCGACAGACTGCATGCATGGCATGTATAGATGGATGGATGGATCGATGGATCGATGGATCGATGGATCGATCGATCCATGGATCGAACGGTGAAGAGAGCCAGGGTGAGGGTGAGGGTGAGGGTGAGGGTGAGGGTGAGGGTGAGGGTGAGGGTGAGGGTGAGGGTGAGGGTGAGGGTGAGGGTGAGGGTCCCGTCCGTCCCTCCCTCCTTCCCTATGTCCATCACATTGTTTCGTCACAGATTTTCGAAGTGGAGATACAATTCGCATGCCATATTTCGCATACTCTTAAAAGTGGGCCATTGGGTGGCCTTTTTTTCTTTTTTTTTAAGGTGGCTCACAAAGCTGCACAACCTTCACTGCAATTTCCAGAACATTTCCATCACCGCCAAAAGAAATAAACACCTCTACTACCCCTCCCCCCTTCCTGTCCGCGCCTCGCCCCCACCCGCCGTCACCGTCGCCCTCGCCGTCACCGTCGCCCTCGCCCTCACCCGGGCTCTCTTCACTGTTCTCCCCCAACAGGGAGTAGAAAGGGAAGTTAGAGGGAACATTCTTCCTCCCCTACACCTGCTGAACGCACATGGACACACACCGCAACCCTCCCCGCCAGGCGCGCGCACCCACCCACCCCCGCCCCGCCAAGCCCCGCCCCGCCACGCCACGCCACGCCACGCCCCCCATCCCGGCCTTACGTGTACCTTACGTACCTCTGCACGGACTCGAGATTTGGCAATAGGCTTGATTGCCCTGCAATGTTTCCAAACCTCGGCGCTCCCCAACCTTCCCCACCCCGACCCCCGCCCCTTCGAAGAAGAACTAACCTAATTCGGGGAGCTTCCAGGTTGCTTGAACGCCTGAAATGGTGGGGACAGAGGCGTTCCTGGAGAGGGGTCACGGAACACGGAAGCTCTGCCCCCCTTCCCTTTGCCTCTGTTCCATCTGGAGTTTCCTCAGTTGTATCCTTTTAGGACACAGCGGTCATGTAAGAAATGAGAAAAAAAAGGACTGAAGGACTGAACCGGGCTAGACTGGTTTAAAATTCTTCACTAGCGTCCATGCCGAATACATTTCGACGACAGGGGCCTTCGCACGGCTTTTGGTGCACAGAAGACCGATGCACCGAAGCCTGCCGATCTCGGGACGTGTCCACGAGGGGAAAGAGTGTCAGCCTATCGGAAAAGAGAGTCGGTTAACGTAGATTGCAAAGGCATTCGTTCATCCCGAGAGACTTCCTCTCCATGATGGCGGGTGGCGCGAGATGGAAGAGTTGGCTTCCATGAAAAAGGGGCCCTTTCTTGAAGACCCTGCCCAGCTATCGGGGTTTTGTTGGTTTGTGTTTTGTCATCTGTGATAGGAAGGCATCTTCTTAGCCATCGGGAGGGAAACCTCAACAAATTCAGCCATTCAGATCACAAGGGATTTCTTGGGTTTGGTGGATCTGAGATCTGGTCTGCCTCCGACTGCTCCCCGAGATTGCCTTTATGCCGAGAATGGGATTCCTCATCAGACACACAGAAGTCCGGCTCCTTGCCACGGAGCTGGCTGCTCTATGGATGCCTTTAAAAAGGAAGCCTGCCTTTAATTCGGACGTCGGAACGTGATCGGTCGCTTTTTCATGGGGGGTTGGCCAATTAAATTTCCCCCGCCTTGGGCGCCTGGGTGGCTCAGTTGGTTAAGCGGCTGCCTTCGGCTCCGGTCATGATCCTGGAGTCCCTGGATCGAGTCCCGCATCGGGCTCCCTGCTCAGCAGGGAGTCTGCTTCTCCCTCTGACCCTCCCCCCTCTCATGTGCTCTCTCTCATTCATTCTCTCTCTCTCTCTCTCTCTCTCTCTCTCTCTGTCTCAAATAAATAAACAAACAAACAAACAAACAAATAAATAAATAAATAAAATCTTAAAAAAAAAAAATTCCCCCCGCCTTACAAAGCAGAGACTGGTGAAGGGTCCTCCAAGTGCCCTCTGGAAATCAAGAGCTTCTGTATCAAGAGGCTGGAAAACGCATCTTCCCCTTCTTCCTGGTGAATCCAATTCTAGGGGTTGATTCAAAGGAAATCATGTTTTAGATGCTAAAACGTAAAGCTTACTTTTGCAAAAATGTGCATCGCGGCATAGGGTTTAGGAATCCCTTGTGGCAGACCGACAACCGTGTGTCCCTCACGTCCCGGCACGTGTGCACCCTCACGTCCTATGACTTCGATGCTCCTGCTATCCAGAGGTAGGCTTGATTGCTCTGTCCCTTGATTTTGGACCGGGTCTTGGGACTTGTCTTGACCCAAAGAATAGAGCAGAAGTGACACTTGGCTGGTTTCACAGCCTACACCTGAAGAGGTGGTCTGCCGGCGTTCTCGACCTTCTTGGCATGCCGTCCTGAGACCTCCACGTAAGAAAGCCAGTCTAGCTGACTGGAGCATGAGAGGCATTGACAACAGAGGCAGCCCGGTGCTCGGCGGCACCGACTGCCAGACGTGTGAAAGTTGACCCTCTGGCCGAAAGCCACTGCTTGAGTGAGCCCGGCGTAAACCCGCAGAACCCAAGGGGCCACCCAGGGCAAGCACCAGGAAGTTATCGATAAAGAAATGCTGTTTCGAGCCATTGCGGTGTTAGGATGATGCACCCTGAGGATCAGCTAGCTGCGCAGCAGCGATAGATACCGTGCACACAGATACACACCACACAACACACCACACCACACCCCCCCCCCACACACACGTGTGCAGAAAACCAAACCAACGAAACAAACCAAAACTCTGTAGAACCCTGCACCAAATGTTGAGGAAACAACGGCCCACCCTCACAAGAAACACCTGCACGCTACATGTACAATGCATAGGGAGCCTATACTTGCAAGTGCTTACTTGCATGGGAAACATTTCACGATAACATGAGTCTCAGATGGCCCAAGCGGGGTTCTTTTGACATGTCTGAATTGTGTACACAATTAGAGAAAGCCTGCTAGGAGACTGGGTGATCAGAAACTAGGAAGCTCTTTGGTTCCCTCAGTGAAGCCCCGACTTTTGGGGAGGAACCAACACTCAGGGAGATGCTCTGGTCTTCATTTGGTTGGTTGGTTGGTTGGTTGGTTGGTTGGTTGGTTGCTGCAGCTTTTGCTATCTTTGCATAAAACCGACCCTGTTTCCATTGGGAATGGAAAACAACTGACGGGTGGGATCTGTACACGGTAATGCTGCTTCGCAGTTGCATTTGTTTTACTAAAAGAGGGAGATTTGAACATTGGGTCTTTCGTGTCCTCTCCATTCATGTCCTCTCCACAAATAAGACTGAAACAAAGGCTAAAATTTGTTTGCATCTTGTTTGTGTCTATGTGTCCGTATGTGTTATACATGTGAGGTATTTCCTCCACCTCCGGGTGCTATTGCTAACATCCATTTGTAAAGGAGCTCTATTTAATGAGTTCTATTTTTATTTTATTTTATTTTATTTTATTTATTTTATTCTTTAAAGATTTTATTTATTTATTTGACAGAGAGAGACACAGCGAGAGAGGGAACACAAGCAGGCGGAGTGGGAGAGGGAGAAGCAGGCTTCCCGCCGAGCAGGGAGCCCGATGCAGGGGCTTGATCCCAGGACCCTCGGATCATGACCTGAGCTAAAGGCAGACGCTTAACCACTGAGCCATCCAGGTGCCCCGAGTTTTATTTTTATTAAAGATTCTATTTATGTCTTTGAAAGAAAGCGAGTGAGAGAGCACACGAGCTGGGGGTGGGGGGGCATTGGGAGAGGGAGAAGCAGACTCCCCGCGGAGCAGGGAGCCGGATGTGGGGCTCCATCCCAGGACCCCAGGATCATGATGTGAACGCAAGGCAGACACTTAACTGCCTGAGCCACACAGGTGCCCCTACTTAAAGAGTTTAGAGGCAGGTGCTCGTAAAAATCGGGCATGGTAAAACTCAGATAAGAATAAACCCAGTTTTTCAAGCTCACATGATCTGGGATGAAATTCCCTACATTCAGACTCTTATGTCACTCCACAATAAAGATGCCTCAAGGTAAGGGACCCAAGGGACGGCCCAGAGATAGACAAAAATTTAACACACCTGACCTTACCCCCACTTCCCAACAGTCAAAATAATGAAGAAGAGGAGGAAGACAGGCCGATGCTAGAAATCTGAAATCCACTCCTCCTCCTCCCCAAGTACAGGCACCAGAACCGATGCCCAACCCACTGGCTTCCGGAGGGCTGAAAAGCCACCACAGACAAAGCCTATTAAGCAGAAGGAGATGAAGAAAGGAGGCGGAGGCGGAGGCGGAGGCGGAGGCGGAGGCGGAGGCGGAGGCGGAGGCGGAGGCGGAGGCGGAGGCGGAGGCGGAGGCGGAGGCGGAGGCGGAGGCGGAGGCGGAGAAGAAAAAAAAGAAAAGGTTCGTCCAAAACTGTAAATGTATATGTGCCCTGGGCCTTACCAATGGCTCCCTTGCCGCCTCCCCTGCCCCGTTTCTGCACCACTGGTGTGTGTGCCTGGAGTGCTCTACTCCCCTGCCGCCGTCTCAGCCGCCCTTCCCTACCCCCGCCCCCCCCGCCCCCCCCCCCCCGGGTGCCATGGGCTCCCCTTTCTCCTCCTCCTCCTCCTCCTCCTCCCCACCCCCTTATCAAGGAGCAAAAGCCCTTGCCCTTGGGCCCAAGCCCTTGGGCCACCTCCTTATGAGGTTTAAATTGGAGCACCTCCCAAACTAGCAGGAAGGGGCCCGAGGGCTCCGCTGATCTTAGACCGCCCGCTTCAGACTTTCCCCAAGGAGTCTGATGGGGGAAAACAATCGATTGACTTTTTAGTGGACGCAGGTGCAACTTCTTTGGCGTTAAAGCCAATTCAAGGTTGTTGGTTTATTTTAAAAAGACGTGGTTTTGGAGCTATCAATGTCACACATAATACAAATAATCAACTTTGCGTTTCTTTCTTTCTTTCTTTCTTTCTTTCTTTCTTTCTTTCTTTCTTTCTTTCTTTCCCTTTTTCTTTCTTTCTTTCTTTCTTTCTTTCTTTCTTTCTTTCTTTCTTTCTTTCTTTCCTTTTCTTTCTTTTCTTTGTCATAAAAGCACTTGGATTCGGTTCTCCCTGCGTTACAAGCCGTTGGGTGGGCAGTGGAATGTGCCACGCTCCCGTCACAACAGTGAGCCTGTATTTGTGGTTATCAAAATATACCTCTCCATCACCTTTATAAAAACCAACCAACCAACCAACCACGTTTGGGTGCCTGGGTGGCTCAGTCGTTCAGCGTCTGCCTTCGGCTCAGGTCATGATCCCAGGGTCCTGGGATCGAGCCCCGCATTGGGCTCCCTGTTCATTGGGGAACCTTCTTTTCCCTCTGTCCCTTCCCCTGCTTGTGTTCCCTCTCTCGCTGTGTCTCTCTCTGTCAAATAAATAAAATTTATGAAATATATTCATACATTTGCCAATCTAAAGAATTCTGGTGTAATAGAGAGTGCGCCATTGGTTACTACTAACGTTTCACCAGAGACTGAGATTTCTAAGAATTAAAATTCTGCCACATGGAATTGGGACTGCTACAAAATGATAACAAAAACAACTCCGTGTGTGGGAAGGTAGGAGACGTGTAAAAGAGGTACAAGAAATGAGAAAACATTTTTTTTGTTGAGGGAAAAGGAAGTAATGGTGTACTGAAACGGGACTGGGTACTTAAAGAAAGAAAACTTTAAGACCGAGTCTGAATGAAAAAGGAAATTGTGGAAGGGGTTTGTGAAGGAGAATTTTTGAAAAGGAATTTTATGCATGGTCAGGACTGACTGAGCTTGGGAGAAGGCAGTTTGAAAAGCACACTGGTGGAACTGGAGGGTATTATGTTGAGCGAAATAAGTCAAACAGAGAAAGACATGTATCCTATGATCTCACGGATAGGAGGAATTCTTAATCGCAGGAAACAAGCTGAGGGTTGCTGGAGTGGGGGGTGGGGTGGGAGGGATGGGGTGACTGGCTGATAGACACTGGGGAGGGTAGGTGCTCTGGCAAGCGCTGTGAATTGTGCAAGACTGTTGAATCTCAGATCTGTACCTCTGAAACAAATAACGCAATCTATGTGAAGAAGAAAAAAAAAATAGAAGAAGGTAGCGGGAGGGGACGAATGAAGCGGGGGAAATCGGAGGGGCGGACGAACCATGAGAGACGATGGACTCTGAACAACAAACTGAGGGTTCTAGAGGGGAGGGGGGTGGGAGGATGGGTTAGCCTGGTGGTGGGTATTGAGGAGGGCCCATTCTGCATGGAGCACTGGGTGTTGTGCACAAACAATGAATCATGGAACACCACATCTAAAACTAATGATGTAATGTAGGGGATTAACATAAGAATAAAAAAAAGAAGAAGAAAAGCACACTGGTATAAGATTGAGATTTGGGTTTTCTATGTTAAAATGACAAGGTTTTCTTGGATTGTTAGTGTACTCTTTTTTTCTTTCTTAAGATTGTATTTATTTATTTGACAGAGAGAGACACAGCGAGAGAGGGAACACAAGCAGGGGGAGCGGGAGAGGGAGAAGCAGGCTCCCGGCCAAGCAGAGAGCCCGATGTGGGGCTCGATCCCAAGACCCTGGGATCATGACCTGAGCCGAAGGCCGACAGACGCTTGACGACTGAGCCACCCAGGCGCTCCTCCGAGATTTTATTTTTTAAATAATCTCTACACTGAACGTGGGGCTCGAACTCACAACCCTGAGATCAAGAGTCGTGCTCTCTACCGACTGAGCCAGCCAGGTGCCCCTGGACTGTCATCTCGAAGAGACACATGCGTAGACTCAGATATGGTGAGACTGCTTTAAGAAAGTCAGATTGACTTTATGGAGCCAGTAAAGCCCCTTAGAAATGTTGGCCTGATAACCTTGCTTAGAGAGGTCCCCTCAACCTTACCAGGTGAGTGAAGAGTACCACCTCCTGGCAGATGCAGGAACTTCAGGAAATTTGGAGGCCCTCAAAGAAGAGAGGAATTCACCCAAATCTACAAGTCTTTTTTTTTTTTGTAATTTTTTTTATTCTTATGTTAATCCCCGTACATCACATCATTAGTTTTAGATGTAGTGTTCCATGATTCATTGTTTGTGCACAACACCCAGTGCTCCATGCAGAATGCGCCCTCCTCAATACCCACCACCAGGCTAACCCATCCTCCCACCCCCCTCCCCTCTAGAACCCTCAGTTTGTTGTTCAGAGTCCATCGTCTCTCCTGGTTCGTCTACCCCTCCGCAAATCTACAAGTCTTGCAGGCGAATCTGATGGCCAATATTTGGCTTGGTTCTCGGCTTTAAAAAGGCAGTTAAAGGATCAATCTAAAATTCCTTGTAAAAAGCTCCATCAAAGCAGATTTAAAAGAAGGAAAGGAAAAAGAAAAGAGAAGAAAGACCCCATATATGGTCAATTGCTATTCTTGCTGTCCCTACGTAGATGATTGGGCCAAGTTTGTTAAAACTGGACTTGTTTTACAAACAAATTAATCTTCTTTTGGCTATCTTTGACAGGAATGAAGGTGACTTTAGAGAGAAAGATTACATTTCAATAACACACTTTTGTGAGTGTTAGATTAATTATCTTTGAACGTTTATTGTTTGCCTATAAAACTGGACTGGATCCTGGATCCTTCTGGTTTCCTTGAGTATCTGACTGTGACTCTTCAAACTAAGGTTTCCAACATTCTCCCATTCTCTCTCTTTTTTTTAATTAATTTATTTTTTTATTCTTAGGTTAATCCCCATACATTACATCATTAGTTTTAGATGAAGTATTCCATGATTCATTGTTTGTGCATAACACCCAGTGCTCCATGCAGAATGGGCCCTCCTCAATACCCACCACCAGGCTAACCCATCCTCCCACCCCCCTCCCCTCTAGAACCCTCAGTTTGTTGTTCAGAGTCCATCGTCTCTCATGGTTCGTCCGCCCCTCCGATTTCCCCCCGCTTCATTCGTCCCCTCCCGCTACCTCCTCCTCCTCCTCCTCCTTCTTCCTCCTCCTCCTCCTCTTCTTCTTCTTCTTCTTCTTTTCTCCTTCTTCTTCTTCTTCTCCTTCTTCTTCTTCTTCTTCTTCTTCTTCTTCTTCTTCTTCTTCTTCTTCTCCTTCTCTCCTTCTCCTTCTTCTTCTTCTTCTTCTTCTTCTTCTTCTTCTTCTTCTTCTTCTTCTTCTTCTCTCCTTCTTCTTCTTCTTCTTCTTCTTCTTCTTCTTCTTCTTCTTCTCTCCTTCTTCTTCTTCTTCTCTCCTTCTTCTTCTTCTTCTTCTTCTTCTTTTCTTCTTCTTCTTCTTCTCTCCTTCTTCTTCTTCTTCTTCTTCTTCTTCTTTTCTTCTTCTTCTTTTCTTCTCCTTCTTCTTTTCTTCTTCTTTTCGTCTTCTTCTTTTCTTCTCCTTCTTCTTTTCTCCTCCTCCTTTTCTCCTCCTCCTCCTCCTCCTCCTCCTCCTTCTTCTTCTTCTTCTTTTTTTCCCCTTAACATATATTGCATTATTTGTTTCAGAACATTCTCCCATTCTCTTATCTTACAATCATTAAGAACTAAAACTGTCCTTTTTCCTGAAGTCTGGCAAATGAAAGCTGGACAACTTGAAATAAATTTCAGGGAAATGACCACAATAACTCATATATAGACAATCTTTGTGCCTGTTGCTCTATGAGTCACTCAAAATGAGACATTTGAACTATACGCCAGAAAAATTAGTCAGATTGCCCCTGCCCACTCCCACTCTATTGGAGGATGCTTCAAGCCTGACATCTAGAGACCTTCTCACTGGCAGCCCTCTGGACTTAGACACCAGGTGTATCCCTTGTTCCAACCATTAACCATGTTTTCCTTTTGTTTCCATAGAAATGCCTCTTATTAACTACAAGATCACTTGCTGAATGAGGCAGAGTCTATGATCCTTAATTCCACCTTGCTGCACCTGTATTAACTCCTCTTTGGAAAATAAGAACCCATATAAATAGGGGCACCTGGCTGGCTCAGCTGGTAGAACATACGACTCTAGATCTCGGGGTTGTGAGTTCGAGCCCCACATTGAGTGTAGAGATTACTTAATAGAAATCTTTAAAGAAAAAAAAAAATAAAAAAGAACCCATGTAAATAAAATCAAACACTAAGCTACTTGGCTACCAGAAGCCCTTCACCACCACAACCTACCGCCCCCCCCCCAGGGGAGGGGCTCAGACTAATTTACTGATCTGTATTCTTGGATACCCACCGATATCAGATCAATTTGAGAGAGAATGAGAGAATTGGGTTTGACTCTACTGTTACTATTCCTTAGACTACACTTGGGGATAAAATCAATGGTGTCATGTAGTCCCAAACCATGTAGAAAAATAACCAAGTTCTCAGATAAGGAACTATCTCTGAGACCCCCTCCATTAGCACAAGGGACCAAAAATTGCGACCTGCAGTGTCTCAGATCCTTCCATTCCAAAGCCTCTACTGCACCCTAATTCAGCTTGAAGCAGTTAAATAAAGAAGGCAGACCTCTGCCCATGTGTCATAGAAATGGAATGCAGGATGGACAAGGGGAAATTTTAACAGGGAAAAATGTAGCATGTCTGACTCCCTGTTATTTTTATTCCCTTTTAACCTGTAGGTTAAAAACTTCTGTTTAGCCCTGAACATAGCCATGTTACAGCTAAGATTTACAGAAACTGTCGTTTACCCAAAACCTACCTCCCCTGAGGAGATGAAAGAATAGCCACAGCCATCATCATCCCAATTCCCTAAGACTGAGGAATGATCCTCACTTGGTGGGGGTGGGGGTGGGGGTGGGGGTGGGGATTGAAACCGTGCCCCATAAGGTTAATGAGGTTGATGCTAGCAGAAAGCTTAAAGCTGGTTTTTCAGGGAACTGTTTCCCCCTAGTCAGCTATTGTGTCTTTTCAGGCCCTGCTACCAAATACTGGCTGTCTCTGCAGAAGTCTGGACTCAAGGTCAACTGATAATGGCTGCAGCCTATGAAGAAGCGAGGTCCTGATTCCTTACCTGAGAAAAGGAGCCTAAGACCCCATCCAGGTTGTACCAGCTCTCAGAGCATGCCCACAGCCTCTTCTCCTTGTCCTCAGATAACCTCCTGACATCAGGGACTCAGTTTTGCCTCATTCAGATGTCAGGTCTCCACCCCGAAGTAAACATGGGAATCTATGGTACATATGTTTCCTGAATATACGTGCTCCAACTTTCGCCATGAATAATCATAAATGTCCCTGCCCTTTTCCTTTTTGAAGTTTGATTGTTTGTTTTTATTTATTTATTTCAGAGAGAGAGACACACAGAGAGAGACAGAGACAGAGAGAGAAACACACAGAGAGAGAGAGAGACAGAGAGACAGAGAGACAGAGAGACAGAGAGACAGAGAGCTTGCACGCATGGGTGGGTGGAGGGGCAGAGGGAGAGGGAGAAGACTCCCCATTGAGCAGGGAGCCCCAGAGGGGTGGGGCTCGATCCCAGCACCCTGAGATTATGACCTGAGCTGAAGGCAGATGCTCAACCGGCAGCCACCCAGGCGCCCCTCCATTCCATTTTTTTTTTTTAAAGAGATAAACATTACATACTTTATTTTTAAAAATTCATTCATTCATTCATTCATTCATTCATTCATTCATTCATTCATTTTTCATCATCTGTAGTCCCAGTGTAGGGCTTGAACTCAGGACCCTGACTGAGATCAAGAGTCATGTGCTGTTCTGACTGAGCCACCCAGGTGCTCCTTCTGTTCCATATTTTAAACAACCCTGGGATCATGGCTCAGAGTCACAGTTGGCCCAATGAGACTCACACTCACCCCTCTGTGCAGAGGTGCCATCTGTGGGGCTGGTTCCTGTTTGTCCATCTTCCTTCCTCCTCTTACTGGACAGGAAGGTGGTGTGCGAAAACAGCCAGTGACTACGTGGAATGAGACCGAGGATTTCCCTTGGGAAGCAGGTGGGAGAGGGAGGACAGGTCGATGGATAATCAATAAACTGTTTTTTTTTTTTTTTTTTAAGATTGTATTTATTTATTTATTTGACAGAGAGAGACACAGCGAGAGAGGGAACACAAGCAGGGGGAGTGGGAGAGGGAGAAGCGGGCTTCCCGCGGAGCAGGGAGCCCGATGCGGAGCTCGATCCCAGGACCCTGGGATCATGACCTGAGCCGAAGGCACATGCTTAATGACTGAGCCACCCAGGTGCCCCAACAATCAATAAACTGTTAATGTTGATTTAGAGGAGTGTGCTTGCTGGGCCCATAACTCGGTGGATGAGTTAGAACGGTCCCTGTCAGGCCTCCCTTAGCCCTTAGCCCTTAGCCCTTATCACTCCATGCTTGTGTTTGGCCTCTGACCGCTAAGATACCACCATCATGTGTTCAAGGTCCTCCTCAGACTCAGCCAGCCACACCATGCCACACCCTCCTACCTGCACACCCATCCCTGGAAGGCAGTATAGTAAGACATCATCCCCCACATTCATGATTCCCAAAGGGTTTACTGGAGTTTCGTGGGTTAGGAAAAGGAGGGGACTCTTTTTGCCCCCAGATGAGGTGAGCTCTTCAGACACCCTCTTTCCCCTTCCCCTCCTCCCTCCCTCCCTTCCCTCCCTCCCTCCCTCCCTCCCTCCCTCCCTCCCTCCCTCCCTTCCGTCCCTCCCTCCCTCCCTCCCTCATCTCTCTCCGAAGTTTGCAAGCTGCAGCCTAAGGGTTAGGGGGAGTTGAGGAAAGCCATTGAATGGAGGGAAGCTCCAGGCTCTGACTTTAACAGAAAGCTTTCTGCATTTGAATGAAGCGATTGAATGAGGCCCATTAGAATGGATCACCCTGAACGTCCCATCAGCCGCCCCAGCCCCAGCCCCAGCCCCCCCATCCCCCCCCAACTGAAGTCCTCTGGTCGAATTGGAACAGTAGGCTGGGGGGGGGGGGGGGCTGTCCATCCTAAGTTGGTAACTAGGCCCCTGGTCCATAGGGAAAAAATCACGCACGGGTACAGATGAGTTGGTAGCTCAGGCAAAGTGGTCGAAGTGTTGGCAAGGTTTCCGTGGATGAGGGGAGATTTGTTCTGGGACCACCCTCCCATATACATCTCTGGCTGAGAAGAGGACAGGGGAGCCCTGTGGGGGTGGGGGTGGGGGTGGGGGTGGGGGGGCGGGACCCAGATCTGGAGCTCGGAGTGGACTATAGCCGCTGCCTGCCCGGGTGTGTGTGCCTGGGGGGCGGGGGGGGGGGGCGCTGAGGGATAAGGGCTGAGGGTGGTGGGGTCTGCTCACGCTGACTCCTGCAACTCAATTCATCCTGGGAACCTTCTGTTGTTTCTGCTGAGGTGCCAGGTGCTGTGATGACCAAAGCTAAACTCCTCTCTTTGCCTAGTTCTTAAAAGGCCTGATCCTCCTGTTATCTTGTTAAATGGACCGACCCCTGCACCCTCCCATCCTGCCAGACCCCTTGTGCAAATACTTCCACTTGAAGAGTTCTTTCTCTGAATCTAGA
Source organism: Mirounga angustirostris (assembly GCF_029215605.1). Classification (NCBI taxonomy): domain Eukaryota; kingdom Metazoa; phylum Chordata; class Mammalia; order Carnivora; family Phocidae; genus Mirounga; species Mirounga angustirostris. The sequence continues at coordinate 57,904,897 of NW_026991725.1, forward strand.
AAATAAACAGACAACACCCACCAGCCACACCGACCCCATTGCCACAAATACCTAGCAAAGACAAATCTAGCTGGTCTCCTTCTGCCTCAAGGCACTTTAGAGAGTCACTCTCTCAGACACACCTTAGGCTCAATTACAGGCTGCTGTCTCCCTTTCTCTGGCACAATTCCATCCCTGGAGGAGCCCCATATCGCATCTGCAGCCGTGAGCTGGAGACAGTATGCTCAAGTGACCGGGTGGTAGCACCGTAACTTTGAAATGACCTATACCCCAAGTCATCCATGAACATGGTCCCTGGAAATCTTTGACATTCACGTGCCTCTGATGAAATCCTTGCTTTGGAAACTCCAGCACCCATAGCCAATCTTGTCCATGTTCTGCTAACCTTTGCTCGCCCTCTGTTCGCCTGATATCTTGCCTGATTGTTTACAGAGAAATTAGATCCCATCCAGCAAGAGCTGAATCCGAGTCCTCTGCTCACCCCACGACGGAAAAGAATATGCACAGGCCTGCATCCCTCTTCTCCTTCTCCACCATGTCGGAAGAAAAGGTGGCCCTCCCTCCTCCCATCAGAACCCAAACCCGAGATAAGACTTAGATATAAAGGAAACCAGCATACTGTTTTGAACTCTATATACACTTGTAAAAAACGAGCAGCGGCAAGGAAACACACAAACCACCACCCCCCCCCCCCCCACACACAGGTGCAAGGAGGGTGCGCTGACTCGCTGAATCTCCCCCTTTTCTCCCGAGAGGCATCCCCCCCATCCCCCGCCCCCCCCCGAAGATGTCCTCCCTATGCCGGAAGGGGAGTGAGTGACGTTCTTTTCTTCCTTTTTTTTTTTTTTTAAATTATTCTTTTTAAAAGACTTTTATTTATTTGAGAGGAGGGGTGGGGGGAGGGAGGGGGGAGGGAGGGAGAGAGAGAGAGAGAGAGAGAGATTGAGAGAGAGAGAAGCAGAGTCTCCGCCGAGCAGGGAGCCCGATGTGGGGCTGGATCCCCGGACCCTGAGCTCAGGGCCTGAGCCGAAGGCAGGCGGACGGTTCACGGATTGAGCCAGCCAGGCGCCCCAGCTTTCTTGTTTCTTTGTCTGCCTGCTTGCCTGCGTGTTGGGTCTGTGGATGTCTGATGCCTGCCCTCTGATTTCGTGGGGAGGTGGGCCGTCTTTCCTCCTTCCAATGGCCTTTGCGCATTTGTCAAACTTCTGTCGGGCTTGGGCCTATCTGTTTGGGTATCTGTGGCGTTCCATCCACCGACCTGTCTCTTTTGTCTGCCAACATCACAGGGTCTCTATCGCCTCTATACATAAGCATGAAACGGGCCCGGAGAGGACGACTTTGTTTCCTGAGTTTTGTTTTGTTTTCTTCGAAATCACCATAGCGATTCTAATTCCTTTTGCCTGTCTGCTTGTGTATGTAATCTGTACACCCATCCAGTGCGGTGCTGGAACTCACGACGCCCGCCGATCAAGAGTCGCGGTCGCGTGGGCCTCCTCCGACCGAGCCAGCCAGGTGCCCTGAAATACGTGTACTTGAAAAACCAATGTGAAGCCTGCACCCGTGAACTTTTTTTTTTAAAGATTTTATTTATTTATTTGAGACAGAGAGAATGAGAGAGACAGAGAGCACATGAGAGGGGGGAAGGGTCAGAGGGAGAAGCAGACTCCCTGCCGAGCAGGGAGCCCGATGCGGGACTCGATCCCGGGACTCCGGGATCATGACCTGAGCCGAAGGCAGTCGCTTAACCAACTGAGCCACCCAGGCGCCCTTTTTTTTCTTTTCTTTTCTTTTTTTTTTTTAATAGATGCACCCGTGAAGTGTTTACTGCGAAACCTTCTTTTGATCGTCGCACTCTTGAGTGGAGGCCGTACCAGTAAAGAACGTAGTTTAGCCAACTCAGGAAGAGATCAGCTTTAAAGGAAAACCTTCTTTTCGAGTTTGTGATGTCTGGTCCTTTCTCTCAACTCGATCGATGTCCAGCCTTCAGAGCCACATTATTTGCTTGGTCTCTCTCTCTCTCTCTCTCTCTCTCTCTCTCTCTCTCTCGTCTGTGTTTCCTCGTGTACTTTCCTGATGCTCAGGATTTATGGTTTAGAGAGAACAGTTTTCAGCCTGGTGTGTGTGTGTGGGGGGGGGGATGTTGTGAAGTGGGATCAGGGATTCACGCGGGTAAGGAGGAGGCAAGGAGAAAGGCTTGGTTGGGAAGGAAACCATTAAAGGTCCATGTTGAAATGGTGAAGTTTATTTTATTTATTTATTTATTTATTTATTTATTTATTTATTTATTTATTTATTTATTTACTTTTTAAAGATTTTATTTATTTATTTGACAGAGAGAGACAGCGAGAGAGAGAACACAGGCAGGGGGAGTGGGAGAGGGAGAAGCAGGCCTCCCGCGGAGCAGGGAGCCCGATGTGGGGCTCGATCCCAGGGCCCTGGGCTCGTCACCTGAGCCGAAGGCGGACGCTTAACGACTGAGCCACCCCCCAGGTGCCCCGAAATGGTGAAGTTCAATGTAGTAAGAGTTACCTTTAATCAAAGGAATTCTTTTTTTTTTCTTTTATTTTATTCTTATGTTAATCCCCATACATTACATCATTAGTTTTAGATGAAGTGTTCCATGATTCATTGTTTGTGCACAACACCCACTGCTCCATGCAGAATGGGCCCTCCTCAATACCCACCACCAGGCTAACCCATCCTCCCACCCCCCTCCCCTCTAGAACCCTCAGTTTGTTGTTCAGAGTCCATCGTCTCTCATGGTTCGTCTACCCCTCTGATTTCCCCCCGCTTCATTCTTCCCCTCCTGCTACCTCCTCCTCCTCCTCCTCCTCCTCCTCCTCCTCCTTCTTCTTCTTCTTCTTTTTTTTTTCTTAACATAGATTGCATTATTATTTGTTTCAGAGGTACAGATCTGAGATTCAACAGTCTTGCACAATTCACAGCGCTTACCAGAGCACACACCCTCCCCAGTGTCCATCACCCAGTCACCCCATCCCTCCCACCCCACCCCCCACTCCAACAACACTCAGTTTGTTTCCTGCGATTAAGATAATCAAAGGAATTCTTGCTGGAGGTTGCTTCTCCCCTCTCCTCCCTGGATAGGGGAGTGAAGTTTTTTCGAGGTCCCTAGTGGACACAGAAAGCGTTCAAGTGCCCCTAGCACCTATGGATGGGGCTCTGTTGCCCTCTAGTGTCCTATCCTCTGCTACTGCTGCTCGTGGTTTCCTCTGACGTCGTATTCGTCACAGGTGTGTATCTTTGATGGTTAATGCTGCTCGGTGTCGGTTGTTTGCGTGTTTGTTTTTGAAAGCTTTTTGAGTGATCATCCAGCATGGTGCTGGAACTCACGACCCCTGCAGATCAAGAGTCGCAGTCGCGTGGGCCTCCTCCGACCGGAGCCAGTCAGGTGCCCTGAAATGCGCTTAGTTGAAACAGGAAGAAAGAAAAAACAAAAAACAAAACCCAAACCATTTTTTTTTTCCCCCTTTACGAGCCAGAGGAAGTTCTACGCCTTGTTTTTGTTTTACCCTTAATAGCATGGAACAGTTCTCCTCCTCCTCCTCCTCCTCCTCCTCCTCCTCCTTCTTCTTCTTCTCCATCATCATCATCATCATCATCAATATTTAACTCTTCTAGAGCACCTCCCCCGCCCACCCCGTACTAGTGTTGGACGGCACGGATGTCCCGGAACTGGATTTCTTTAAAGATATATATTTTTACGATTTTATTGATTTATTTGACAGAGGGAGACACAGCGAGAGAGGGAACACAAGCAGGGGGAGTGGGAGAGGGAGAAGCAGGCTTCCTGCCGAGCAGGGAGCCCGATGCGGGACTCGATCCCGGGACTCCGGGATCATGACCTGAGCCGAAGGCAGTCGCTTAACCAACTGAGCCACCCAGGCGCCCTCTTTTTTTTTTTTTCTTAACATAGATTGCATTATTTGTTTCAGAGGTACAGATCTGAGATTCAACAGTCTTGCACAATTCACAGCGCTTGCCAGAGCACCTACCCTCCCCAGTGTCTATCACCCAGTCACCCCATCCCTCCCACCCCACCCCCCACTCCAGCAACCCTCAGCTTGTTTCCTGCGATTAAGAATTCCTCCTATCCGTGAGATCATAGGATACATGTCTTTCTCTGTTTGACTTATTTCACTCAACATAATACCCTCCAGTTCCATCCACGTCGTTGCCAATGGCAAGATCTCATTCCTTTTGATGGTTGCATGATATTCCATTGTATGTATATATATACCACATCTTCTTTATCCATTCATCTGTCGATGGACATCTTGGCTCTTTCCACAGTTTGGCTATCGTGGATATTGCTGCTATAAACATCGGGGTGCACGTACCCCTTCGGATCCCTATTTTTGTATCTTTGGGGTAAATACCCAGTAGTGCAATTGCTGGATCATACGGCAGCTCTAGTTTCAACTTTTTGAGGAATCTCCATACAGTTTTCCAGAGTGGCTGCACCAGCTTGCATTCCCACCAACAGTGTAGGAGGGTTCCCCTTTCTCCGCATCCCCGCCAACATCTGTCATTTCCTGACTTGTTACTTTTAGCCATTCTGACTGGTGTGAGGTGGTATCTCATTGAGGTTTTTTTTTTTTTTTTTAAGATTTTATTTATTTATTTGAGAGAGAGAGAGAGACAGAAAGAGAGCATGAGAGGGGGGAGGGTCAGGAGGATCAGAGGGAGAAGCAGACTCCCCGCTGAGCAGGGAGCCCGATGCGGGACTCGATCCTGGGACTCCAGGATCATGACCCGAGCCGAAGGCGGTCGCTTAACCAACTGAGCCACCCAGGCGCCCTCATTGAGGTTTTGATTTGGATTTCCCTGATGCTGAGCGATATTGAGCACTTTTTCATGTGTCTGTTGGCCATTTGGATGTCTTCTTTGGAAAAATGTCTGTTCATGTCTTCTGCCCATTTCTTGATTGGATTCTTTGTTCTTTGGGTGTTGAGTTGGATGAGTTCTTTATAGATTTTGGATACGAGCCCTTTATCTGATATGTCATTTGCAAATATCTTCTCCCATTCTGTCGGTTGTCTTTTGGTTTTGTGGACTGTTTCCTTTGCTTTGCAAAAGCTTTTTATCTTGATGAAGTCCCAATAGTTCATTTTTGCCTTTGCTTCCCTTGCCTTTGGCGATGTTTCTAGGAAGAAGTTGCTTTGGCTGAGGTCAAAGAGGTTGCTGCCTGTGTTCTCCTTTAGGATTTGGATGGACTCCTGTCTCACATTGAGGTCTTTCAACCATTTGGAGTCTATTTTTGTGTGTGGTGTAAGGAAATGGTCCAGTTTCATTCTTCTGCATGTGGCTATCCAATTTTCCCAACACCATTTGTTGAAGAGACTGTCTTTGTTCCATTGGACATTCTTTCCTGCTTTGTCAAAGATGAGTTGACCATAGAGTTGAGGGTCCATTTCTGGGCTCTCTATTCTGCGGAACTGGATTTCTTGAGTGAAGGACTATTTTAACTCCCTTCCTCCCCATTCCGCGCCTGCCCCCGCCCCGCCCCCCGCCCCCGCACGCACCGCCCCGCCCCGCCCCCCGCCCCCGCACGCACCGCCCCGCCCCGCCCCCGCCCCCGCACGCACCGCGCGCCCCGCCCCCCGCCCCCGCACGCCCCGCCCCGCTTGTTGGCCTTGGACGTTATCGCGTACGTGCAGAGACGGATTTGATGTGCACCTTTCTGGGGGTGTGTGTCAATCCCCCCCCCCCCTTCCTGTCCTGAGCTTTCTTCGTATGCTTCAGAGAGACCTCCTCCTCCCCTTAAAATGATAGAAGAGAGAAGGTTCATCCGTGGTGGTTGTCGGAGTACTCGCTTGGTCTCGGTTTTACGGTCCTTGCCCGCCGAAATGTGTCTTAAGTCCTCCCGGAAGCCCGGGCGCCGCAGGTGTGCCGCTGTGGGAGGCCCGTGCCCCACGAGATCGGGCGGCCGGGCGGCCGGGCTGTGCGCCTTCGCGGGCCCGCGATCCGGATCTGCCTCGTTGTTGTTCGCGCCGGTTGTCGGGTGCCACCTGGCGGCCGCTTTTAGATAGCGTGTCCCCGCCGGAGTGTCAGCGATGTCGGCAAGGGATTGTATTTGGCCGCGGTTCCCGAGGCGGAGTACCGGGAGGCCGGCGACGCTAGCGAGATCGGCCCGCTGTCTCCGGGCCACCGGCGCGACCTCCGCTCGCGGGAGATTGAGCCTCCAGGTTTGTGGGCTGGTGGTGGCGCCGCCGCCTCGCTCCCGGAGAGCCACGCTAGGGTGGCCGCCTGGACGGGTCGACCAGCACCCGCCGGTGCCCCCTCCTCCGCCCGCGGGAATGGGAGAGGCTGCGTCGGGCGCCCGGACGCCATCCGGCCCGTGGCTCCGGTCGGCCGTTGGGCCTTCCGTGTCACGCTCGGGCGGTTGGGGACCGGCCTGAGCCTTGCGGGGAAGCCCATGGATGGCGCGACGGGCCCCGCCGCGGGCACGCGTGGGGTCCCGGTCATCGGACCCGATATTTTTTTTTTTTTTTAAGGTTTTTATTTATTTATTTATTTATTTGAGAGAGAGAGAATGAGAGACAGAGAGCATGAGAGGGAGGAGGGTCAGAGGGAGAAGCAGACTCCCCGCCGAGCAGGGAGCCCGATGCGGGACTCGATCCCGGGACTCCAGGATCATGACCCGAGCCGAAGGCAGTCGCTTAACCAACTGAGCCACCCAGGCGCCCCGGACCCGATATTCTTAACAAGTTTTCCGAGGCCCGCTGCGGAGGTGGGGACCCGACCGGGTCGGGCCGGGCCGGGCCGGGCCGCGAGGGCCCCAGGGGCCCGGCTGCGGTTCCCGTTGAGGTCCGGCCTTCGGGGGGACGCCTCCGCGGCATCGCCCCCTTTCCTCAGTCCCGGCCGGGAGTCGGGGACCGGCATGGGGCGGTCCTGAGGCCCGGGGAGGAGGGCGTCCGCAGGGGCCTCCACAGAACTTGGTGAGAATTTCTAAAGTCCCGATTTGGGGACGAAAGGCGGACCCGGGGGCGGGCCTATCCGGGCCGCTCCACCTCCCGCCAAGTCCCTACTCGCTGCCGGCTGCCACCACGTTCCGGGGGTCGACCAGATGGCCCGGGGGGGGGGGGGGGGGGCGCGGGGGGGGCTCCGGGGGGAGACGGGGGCGATGGATTAGTGCTTGGGGCCCGTGGCCGGGACACGGTCCCAGGAGATCCCGGTGACCTGTGGCTAGGCCACGCCAGGCGGCGCGGCTATTTTCTCGCCCGAAATGAGCCCTTTTTGCCGCCAGGTAGGTGCTGGCACGTTATGTTTGGGCGATCCTCTCCTTAAGGGAGGTGGGCTTCTGGGCGTGTGGCGGGGCTCCGGGCTTGACAGGGATGCCAAGCCCGGCTCTGCCGTCGCTGGCCTGAGCCGTCCGCGTGGGCCTGTGCGCCGGCTCCTGTGCCTCCAGGTGGCCCAGGCCGTTGGTGCCGCCTCCGGTCTCCAGCACCCGAGGGCGGTTGTGGGCAGGTGGCGCGTGGGTCCTTTACCCTGTGTCCTCCACTCTGTGGGCACCCGGCTGTGGTCGTGACAACCTCCCGTCCCGCAAGGCTCCGTGCCGCGTGTCAGGCGTTCCTCTCTCTCGGGTTGTCCGGCTGTTCCTGCCCTGGGGTTTTCGAGGGGGTGCCGGTGAGGCCGAAAAAAAACAAAACAAAACAGGCTCCCCCTCGGGTTGCTGTCCTCACCGGCTTCTCCCCTCCTCGGGCTCCTCTCGGCGCTTGTGTTTTGCCAGATCGATGTGGTGCTCTCGCGCTCTCCCGGGCCGGGCCTAAGCCGCGCCAGACGAGGGACGGACGTTCATGGCGAATGGGACCGCTCTTCTCGTTCTGCCCGCGGGCCCCTCGCTCCTTCGCCTCTGCCCGCCGTGGCGGTGAGGTGGGGGGTGCGGGGGGGGTGTGTGCAGGCTCCGGCCCGACCCCGCCTTCCCGTGTTCTGCCTGACGGCGCTCGCGGGCCCGGGGTCCCCCGACGCAGCGGACACTCTCGCTTGCCTTCCCTGGCTTCGTGTGGTGCGCGGTCCTCCCCGCCACGGGGAGGGCCGTCCCGGCGCCGCGCTGCTCACGCGCTTGGGCGTGCTGAGCGCGTTGTGCGCGTGGCCCTCCGTGGTGCCCCTGGAGCGCTCCAGGTCGTCTCAGGTGCCTGAGGCCGAGTCGGTAGCGTCGTTTCCCGTTCCCAGCGAGCCCCCTCCGTCGGGCCACCGCTGTCGGTGGCGTGTCCGAGGAGCGGGTGGTGGAGTCGGTAAGGGAGGCCCACCCCGCCCCCCCCCGTGGGACGCGGGTGCCTCGTCATCCCCCGCCGCAAGCTGTGCTGGTGGTGTTGTGGGGACTGGACTTGGTGGGGCGTGTGTGAGCCGGTTGCGGCGGGCCGAGCCCGCGCTCTGGCGCTTGGCCAGCCGAGGGGCTGCCGCCTTTTTTGCCTGGCATGCCGTGCTTTGTCTCCGCTCGTCGTTGCCTCGCCGGAGGCGCAAAACTCCCGGTTGGTCGGGGACGCGAGCATGGCGTGCGTGGCGTGGCGAAGGGCGGTCTCCTCCCGGGGTCCCGGCCGCGAGCGCTCAGGATTGCCTTGTGGTGCCTGTTCCTTACCGCGCGAATCCACCGCCCGCCCCCCGGAGCCCTTGGCTGTCAGGCCTTCGGAACGCCGTTCCGCGGGGCCCGGACGGGCGGGGGGGCACGATTTGGGTGGGGGCGATGCGCCCTCGGTGAGAAAGCCTTCTCTAGCGATCCGAGAGGGTGCCTTGGGGTACCGGAACCCCCCAGCCGCCGCCCCTCCTCTGCGCGTAGTGGCCACCGGTGCGGGGTGACTACCGTTGCGTGTTGGGCAGAACTTCCTCTCTGCGAGGGGTCTGACTCTGCCGGCCCCGCGGTGGGGGCCGAGCGCCGCTCTTTGCCTACCGCGGCCTGCGCCTCCCCCCTCCGAGTCGGGGGAGGGTCCCGCCGGGCCTGGCCGGCGTCCGGCGCGTGGGGGCTCCCGCGTGCGTGCGAGCGCGCGGGCGGCCGCCCTTCCTCGTGGCGTTGTCTCTCGAGGGGCTCGGGGGGCGCCCCCGCGCGTCCCGCTTCCCCGTGCCGCGCGAGCGGCTGTCTGCCCGCCCGCTCCCGTCCCGAGTCGCCGCTGGCGGTGGCGTGCCGGGCACGGGTCGGGCCGCTCTCGCCTGGGGGCGCTTCCCCCCAGGGTCGTGACTTCCGGGACGGACCGGACAGACGGAGGTTCAAGACGGGACCCCGCGGCGGGGGGGGTTCACGTGGGGTTGGGCCCCAGCAGTGTGGGGCTCGGTTCGTGGTGAGGTGCGCCAAGGGTGCTGAGGCCGGCTGGCGTCCTGGGCGTCGCGGGACCGCTCTCGTGCTGGTGGCGGTGGGATCCCGTGCACGTTTACCTGGTGGCCCGGCTTGCGTCTTCGTTGGCGCGCCCTTCCCCGAACCGGCTCTCCCCCGCACGCGCTCCCGGCCCTCGCCCGCTGTGCTT
>NW_026991725.1:57919372-57920945 GCF_029215605.1 Mirounga angustirostris
CTGAGCGTCGCTTGACGATCAATCGCTGCCCCTGGGGTCTCTCGCCCTTGGGGGTTGGCGCGGCTGGGGGTTTCCCTCGCAGGGCCCGTTCTGCTGGTGCCTGCCCTGCCCGCCTGTGGGCTCGGTCCTCAGGTGGGGAGGGGTCGGCTCGGCCGCCGGGCCCTCCGTCCCCCTAAGTGCAGACACGGTGGCCCCTCCTCCGCCTCGTTGCCTGGTCCCCGCCTCCTGCCTGGCATCACCCCTGCCCCGTCCCCGCCCCCGCCCCCGCCCCGCCGGGTCCGCCCGGCGGTGGCGCGTGTGCGGGACGTGGGGGAGGAGGTGTGTGTTGGGTGTGTGTCGGGGGAGGAAGGGGGCCGGCGCCGGGGCGGGGGGGTGTGTGGCGCCGCCCGCGAGAATGGGAGAGAGGAGAGAGCTCGCGCTGAGGGCCGTGGCCGCCGCGGTCCCTCTGGGGGAGCTCCCTCGCGCCGCACGCGGTCTTGGGGTCGCCCGGGCTGTGCGTGGGGGGGGGGTCGCGGTCCCGTCCCGTGCCGCGCCGGTCGTGGGTCCGTCGGGGTGGGGAAGGGGCCCGGATCTGGAATGCCGCCGGTCTCGCTGCTGTGCCCCCAGCGGCGACCGCGGTTGTCCCAGCCGGGCCCGCCCCATTCCCTGGGCTCCCGCCGCCGCCGCGCGTCCGGGGTCCGCACCCGCCCCGCCCCTCCCCTCCCCGCCGGCGATCCCGGCCTTACGCCCTGTCGGGGCGGCTCGCGCCGAGGCCGAGTCGCGCGCGGGGCCGCGCCCCGGGGATGCGTGCCCCGGCGGCGGCCCGCGGGACGCCGTGGCGCCGCCCGCCGCTGCGCGCTTCCCCCCGGGTTGTGGCCGCGCCGCGCTGCGTGCCCCGAGCCCGCGGTGGGTGGGTCGGGGCTCGGCGGGGCGTCGTGGGAGGGCGCCGTGTCGTCCGTCGCTCCGTGCGGCGGAGCGCGCCCGGTTGTGCGTGGGGGGAGAGGCGGGTTGGCGTGTCGCGGGGTTGGGTCGGGGCGGGGGCCGGCGGTCGGGGGCGACCGCCGCGCCTCGGCCCCTTCCCGCCCCCGGTCGTGCCCGTGCTCTTTTTTTTCCCCCCCGCCCGGCCCCGCGCTGTGCGTTGCGTGCGTTGCGTGCGTTGCGTGCGCGGCGCGCCCGCCCGCCCGCGGCCCTCGTCTCCGCCCCCTCCCGCCTCCCGCTCCTCCCAAGCCCGGCAGGGCCCCCGCCTGTGCCGCCGGCTCGTGCTCCCCGCCCGCCGGCCCGTGTCGGTGACCGGGCGGGCGTCGACCGTGGCCTTTCCCGTGCCGGGGTCCTCCGTCGGCCCGTGCCTCTCCCCTTCCCCTCTCCCGGCCTCGCGCCCCCCTCGCGCCCCCCCCCTCCCCGGTGGGGGCGCGCCCTCTGAGACGCGACCTCAGATCAGACGTGGCGACCCGCTGAATTTAAGCATATTAGTCAGCGGAGGAAAAGAAACTAACCAGGATTCCCTCAGTAACGGCGAGTGAACAGGGAAGAGCCCAGCGCCGAATCCCCGCCCCGCGGTGGGGCGCGGGAAATGTGGCGTACGGAAGACCCACTC